>NC_046156.1:173553683-173593683 GCF_011064425.1 Rattus rattus | reverse complement strand
TGAATGTTAAAGGGGACTTAATGGAACTAGCAATTCAGGTAGCTCATTTGACTTTGCAGCCCATGAGGGTCAATCAAAGAGTCCAGTTCTGCAGGAGGCAGAAGAAGCAGCCCGAGTGTATACGGGCTGGAGTTCAGATGTTCACTCTTCTAACGCCTTGGGGACCAGGGTGGAGAGTAGAAAGCGATCACAATTAGACTGCATGTGCCACTCAGCTGCTTTGTCCTCTTTCTCTCCAGGTGACATCATGCTGGATCACAGTCCCTTCATTTCACCGAGACCAGACCCAAAGCACCATACAGAATGATTTGTTTTCTGTTTGTTTGCTTCTTTTAAAGAAAGAAAATATTACATCGATGTATTTGTGTGTGTGTGTGTGTGTGTGTGTGTGTGTGTGTGTGTGTGTGCGTGTGTGAGCGTCAGTGCCACAGCTGGCCTGCAGGAGTCAGAGGACAACTCGAAAAAGTTGGGTTCTCTCCCCCATGTAGATCCTGAGTGCCAACCTCAGGTCTCCAGGCCTAGCACCAATGCCCTTCTCCACTAAGCAGTCTCTCCCCAGCTTACTCTTTATTTTCTCACAAACGGTTTGATGAATGGGAAACATTTGCAAAGCTCTAAAAACGCAAACAAACAAACCTTTCTTCTCTGTCTAATGAGCTTATTAGTCAGAAAGAAATCAGTGCTCTTCAAGGAAATGTAGGCGTGGGTATCCTGCTTCTAGCAATTCCTGAAAATCCTCATAGATTATTAATCTTCCTGGGAGTGGGAGGGCTGCGAGGATGCTTGTGGGTTGGCAATTCCAGGAACACCAGTAACTCCATCTCCAGAAGGTAGAGCTGGCGGCTGCTATGGAAGTGCTTTTGCCGTGCCTATTGCACTGTGCTGGGGAACTGGTGTCCAGACCCTAAAGGTTGGGTCAATATGTGCTGACCCCAAGGTAGTGGGAAGAATCAGCAGAATCCTCTTTCCTGCTTCACGCCTGGCCAGGGTGCTGAGGACGCCATGGTACGTGCGATGGAGAGCAATGGAGGGCATCTCAGCACCTCTGCCAGGCCATCAGGAAACACTGGAAAGTCCCATTTGCATGTGATGCTGTTTTTGTAAGCTGAGCGGCTTTACTGAATGAACGTGGGGTGCCAAGAAAGCTTGAGTAATACTTAGGAGGTGTCATCATGGGAGTCAGGACTTCTGCGCCACGACTGACTAGCTGTCAGGGCTTGGACAAATCATGTTATTTCTCTGAGTCGTGGATTTGCAGAGACTGGACCTCTTTTATTTATTTTCATAATCGGTGCAAGGCTGCTTGGCTCTCAACTATCAGCCAAGACTTCTAAGTTTCATTTCTTGTGTTTTGGATCCACCCTAACAAGGAAATACAAACGTAATTGACACCCCTCCCCCTACACACACACACACACACATACACACACACACACACACACACACACACACTGATACTGCTATTTATACTTTCTTGATGGAGAACTTATTGTAACTTATTACCACTGAGCTCTCTAGTAGAATCTGTATTTCCAATGATGTAATCTTGGTCTTGACATTTTTATATCTAAGTTGGCTGTAGAGCCATGGTTGGCCCTGGTCAGTATATGTTAAAAATGGAGATGTGGTCTCTGTTCCCCTAAACCTAGTCCTCAGGGTCATTAGTAGCTTTCCAACAGCACACTACCTGCAGCCTCCCCTCCCCTGTCTCCATGCTTCCTGTGGATCTCACAGACCATTTCCCACTCCAACTCCCGCTACCACACTTCAGTGTCCCAGCCCCCAAATTGGGCTGACATTCCCTGTTCAACCACAGGTCAGGCCAGAATGCCAGGTAAGCCGCCCAACAGACAGCCTTCTCCGTTCACTCTGTTCCCCAGATCCAATCCTCAGGGTTACCTCTAGTGCTGCCAGAACACCAGCTGCAGCCACCCCCCCTTTCCATGCACCCTGTGTATCCCACAGATAACCTACTGCTGGCCTCCCCTCCCCCAGCCTCCAACACCAGCAAGCATTTCCTGTGACTATGGCAGCTGAGCAGGTCAGTAAAACAGGCAACACACAACCAACACACTCGATGGAAATCCAGAGAGGAAACAGAAACCAAGGAACCCCAAAACTCAAGAAAGACAAGCCCAGAAATGAGAACCTATACCTATAATCAATCACCTCAAACCCAGATGCCTAGACGACAACATAAGAACACAGTTAATAACAGGGCAATATGTCTCCACTAGAGCCTAGATGTCCTACCACAACAGGTCTTGAATATTCCTGCAAAACTGAAGCAAAAGACCTTAAAATCAACTAAATGAAGGTGATAGAGGTCCCTAAAGAAGATAGGGGTAAGTCTCTTAAAGAAATTTAGGAGAACACAGGCAACTGGAAGAATAAGTCCCTTAAAGAAAGCCAATGGACAGTTGAAGAAAACGAATAAAGCTGTTCCAGACCTGAAAATGGGAATAGAAATGATAAAGAAAACACAAAGTCATTCTGGAAGTAGCAAACGTAAGAGTGTGAACAGGGACTGCAGAGGCTACACCAATAGAAAACTAGCGATGGGGAATCTCAGGCAGACAATACTATAGAAGAAAGCATCCAGGAAAACTCAGACTCTATAAAAAAGACCAAACCTAAGAATGACAGGGATAAAGGAAGGAGAAGAGTCCTAGACAAAGGCTGAGAAAATATTTTCAGCAAAATTATAGATAAAAATGTTCCTAACCTAAAGAAGGAGATGCCTATAAAGGTACAAGAGTCTTACAGAACACCAAACAAAACAAGCCCTCCCCCAAAAAACACCAACTAACACACACACACACACACACACACACACACACACACACACACACACACACACACTAACCCTAAAAGAAACAAAGAAACAAAAGAGCAGATGTTTAAGAGTAGGCGTTGTCACTGAAGGTGGATTGCCAGTATCTAACAGGGAAGGCGAAGGTGAGAATAGCACTCATCCTGAAGGTAGGAAGGAGAGCCACAAGCAAGCAGATATTCAGAGAATAGACAATTAGGTGAGGAAATCTGATAGAAAGGGCCAAGCCCTGAACTTGGAGAATATGCTTTTTGTCAAATCCCACCATTGGTCTCTTCTCTTGATGGGTATGGAGAAAGAAAACACGTCACCTTGTCTAGTTACTACTGTTCGCATGCAGATGCTCCATGGCCCAGGAACCTAACGAAGAGCTGTGCCATGCCCCGTTCTGATGGGAGATGCTTCCTACTTTTGATCTGAATCCTGAACTCATAAGCAGTGCTCAAATGATGCCAAGGATAAAGTACTCCATGGAGTTTCAGATTCACAAGTTGTGGTAAGGGAGGAGGCAACAGGGCAGCATCCTATCTCTACCACATACCGGGGAAGAATGTGTGTACATGCCATGTGTGTATGTGATTTATGGGGATCCCACAAGGAATTTCCTGGGAATTGGGATAGCTCAGTGATGGCTGTTCTTCCTGCCACCTTGAAAAGATGTTCAGATGAGATTATCATTAATATTGGTGAACTCTGAGTAAAACCTTCTCTCTGCATTAGTCAGGGCTCGGAGAGGGTAGAGGGCAGACTAGAACAAAAAGACAAGTTTACTGGGCAGCCTGCTTCCAGGTTGTCCCTGTCCCAGTATCTTTTCTGATCTCGAGTCAGTGGCTCATACTGAATTAGAGAGGCACGTGGCTGTCTCACTCCTGTGGACTACATCTTTTGAATTTCTCCATTTCTGTGTGTCTCCATGTTTTGCTGCCCATCCCTGATTGGTTGGCATTCTCTATCTGACTCTGTTTCTCACTGTCCCATTTCTCTGAAGTACCCTAGGATCTTTCCATTTTCATTCCTCTATCTCTCTACTTTTTATCATGTAGCTGCTTCCAAGGGTTCACTTTTTTCATTATTGTAGGTTCAATTTTTTTTTCAGTGAGTTTTCTGAGAGAGTTTAGACATGGGACGATGACTATTAACTAGTATTCCTGTGCTCAATACCTGGCAAGGTGATGGATTAGAAGAACAACTGAGACAAAGAGTAAGCAATATGATATCATCCAGTAGTTGGCTCAACCAAAATACCCATGTTGGAGCTTAAGTAGCCTATCAGAGTTCTTCATGGAACTCAATACTCTCTGTATCCTGTGGGCCAGGTGCTTCCCTGTAGCTGAAGCAGGGTTAGAACTCATGTCTACTGCCAGCGCTTGCTCAGGGAAGGTAATGAGCCCTTCCTTGAGGTAGAAGCTGGCTGGTGAATGTTCACATCTACTAAACCTGTCCTCTGGAAGTCATTTTACTCTGTATATTGGCAATTTTAATTTAGATGCTTAACTGAAAGTAGGACTACTTTCAGATTCTCTTGCAGCTAGGTGTGGCACTGTTCCTTTGCTCTCCCACATAGGATGTTGGCACAAGTGTGTGTAACTTCTATATCATGTTCTTAGATAGAAAGGGAGGGGCTCCTTTTTCCCCTGCTGAAAGCATGCATACTGATTGGGTAGCAGCATCACTCAGGTCATGAGGTTTCTTTGAGAGTGGCTGGGAAGATCAAAAACAGAAATGTCTCCCTTCTGTGAATTATTTGACCATTCTGAGCAGGCTACTTCCAGGCCTCTTGTACATGAGGGAGAAATATTCTCCTTGCCTGTTTATGTCACCTCTATTCAGAAATTGTTTCTTACAGATGAAATGTATTCTGGCAGTCTTTTTTTTCTTTCCTAAGGTAAAACTCAGCACTGTACACATCACAATCAAGCCCCATTCCACGCTATTTCTCATCTTTTGAAGTCTCCAGGCATCTTCATAGCACATCTTATTTTCCTTCTAATTAATGGCAGTTGATTAGCATGAAAAACTCATATTCCCCGTAGTCAGATACATTTGATTATTTCATGCAACTTAGTGCTGGATCCCTTTCAAGGGGACTCAACCCTTCCTTGCCCTGGGAAGTATTGCCAAACCTTAATTGACAGATGCTGGATTTCTTGTCCAGTTGCCTTTCCCAAACCTTTAAGCACATATAGAGGCTAGCCTACCTTTCACTTCTGTTTATATTTCAAATTCGAGACAACTGGAACAAAGACTGAAAGGTGAATGGGAAAGGCCCACCTCCAGGCTTCTCCAGCCTGTAGTGGATAAGCTCACGGGTAACCTTGTGTTCTTTGCTTCTTGAAATTATACCCAGATCTTCTTCCTCGAGAAGGTAACAGATATGTGTTGATAAGGCATTAGGAGACATGCTGTCCACACAGTGTGGGTGGGTGGTGGGAAGGACATCATTTGAGACAGGCTAACAAGTAGTAGAATAGTTAAATGAGCTCACAGTCCGGTTCCATTGTCCTGTGTTTGACTCCTAAATCTTACATATATTAACTCTGTCACTTGGGACAAATGGCTTCATCTCTTCGGGACTTAGGTTCCATATCTATAATATGGGGCCCATTATAATGCTGGCTAATACTTTTATTGTGTTGGTAAATGAGGTAAGAGGTGAAAAGTGACCTGGCTATCATACAATAAACACTTAATCAATGACAGCTTAAAAACAAAACAACAAAACCACGGAATAAGAAAGCCGAAAATGTACCAAGCTGTGGCTTACCAAAGTATTTGTAATGCTTACGAGACAAATCTGCTCACTTGTTTAGAGTTGAAATTTCCCATCAAGGTGGACAACCTTGGACTGATATACCTGAGTTGATAGGATGCTTGAAGTCCTAGGTTTGACCCCCTAGTACCTGATAAAACTGAGTGTGGTAGCACATGCCTGTAATCTCAGAATGCTGGGCAGGGGAGTAGAGATAAGAGACTCAAAAATTGAACAGCCTGGGCTATTAGGCTATGGGAGACCTGTCATAAAATAAAACTAAAACCCAAAACCAACCAAACAAACAACCAAACAAACAACCAAACGAAAGGATGGGTTAATGCGCATGAGGCTTTGACTCTGCATGAAGATGGGCAACTAAGGAATAGTGAGATGGAGAAAAGTAGTCTTCTCCGGGGAAAAGCACCACACCAATTGGTTATCCAATATCATTGGTCAGCCCTGAAAACATACATACAAGTCAGAAGTGACAGTATAAAAGAACAGGTTGTATTTGCATATTTAGGAACACAGACCCTTTGGGCTAGAAGAACATGAGTTATGGGGAATCAAAGCCACAAGATGTGAGCTCACTGTTTGCTTTCGCCAAAAGACTCTGAGATGCTGGGCCATGATAAGACTGAGCATGTGCCGTGTACTGTTTCCAACTACTCTATATATATTAGTTGTTGGCTATTTTTTTCTACAAGCCTAGGGAAACAGGTTCCATGATTCCTCCTCAGGGCTAATATCACAGAGAAGCCAAGTAACAGAGCTAAGGTCATATTACTGTGCCATTAGATGAGAACCTAGGAGACCCGAGCTTCTGCCAGGAGCCATTCTACTCTCCTGGCTAATATGAGGCTGGTTTTAATTTTATTCATTACTAAGTGGAGCATGGCAATCCTCCAGTTCTGCTGGCCCATCAGCATCTAGTGGACACACTAAATGGTAGGTGGTGTCGATATGGATTTGATTGTAAAAATTTAAACCAAGGAACATATCAGAGTAGATTGGAAACAGCAAGGCAAAGAGAACAGGCAGGTGGCAGCCAGGACTGAGAAGCATGACTCGGCTTGCAAAAGTTATCCTGTTAAATGGACAATGTAGCCTTCAATCATCAACCCATTCCCCTCTGTTCTTTTGGTCTTCTGTTTAGCCAAGCAAAGGAGCACATAGATGTGTTAAAAGTCAGCCAGAAAAAGGTAGCACAGTCTTAGAAGGGAGACATGAATTTTGCATAACACAATCAGAATTTGGTGGAGCAGATTGGCTATAACCACAAAATGAAATAGTAATTCCATCTTACTGGAATTTTCTATGGTTGCTGAACTTCAGGATTGTGATGTCTACTTTAGATCTGAACTTGATGTCTGGGTTGGCCCATAATTCTCAAGTAACACAAAACTATCTATCAAAAGCTATGACATGTACAAACATAGGGCAGATGTTCCCAGGGCACCAGAAGAGGGAGAAATAACTTTATGTTAAACACCGTCACGAATGAACACATTTCAACTCACAAGTCCCTCCCACTGTCACCTTCCCAAGTGTCTGCAGCTGTGAGGAAGCCCCCAGAGATTGATTCCCTTGAATGAGACTCAATCCCAATACCAAGAAGCTCTCACTGTTCTTGCTTCACACAAAGAGGTTTCCAGCTACCTTCAGATTAACAGGAAATTAATTAGCAAGTACAAAACTGAAAGAAGATCTGCCTCCCACTGTAGGAGTCATTACAATAAAAGCAGAGTTGGCAAAATGGCTGTTATTTTAATCTTTCTTCTAGCTGTTACTTAATACGTTGAAGAGTCCAAAGCTAAAAGCCCAATGAACAGAAGGTCCTTGGAGGACAAGTACACACTGTACCAGACCTGTACCCCTTTACCATCTGAACAGCTCCCCCCTTTGCCTAGTTGAAAAGCCCCTAGAAAGCCCAGCATGCTCTGACACAGTCTATTTAGAACTTCCTGAACTCATCTCAAACCATGACCCCTCCATCTCGAATAGTTTCATGTGCTCCCACCCTAGTTTTGAAACGATATAATTTGTCATTATAAGTCAGGGTGGAGAGTACACTTCTTATCACACAGTGATGTAAAAATATTAAATTATAAAACCTGGATAGAGCAGAGAATATAAAACGGCTCATCATGTAAGCTGTGCTCTGCTATGGTCAATATCTGGGGAAGCAGGGTCTTGCTGTCTTCCTTATTATAAACCCTGAAAACCAGAGAGTCTGAATTAGAGAAGTAATCTGTGGGGTGAGAGTGAGAAGTGTTTCCCATTCTCTGTCTGCAACTTCTGTGCATGCGTATTCCCCCCACCCCCCAGATTCTTCCTGTCTCCTCCATCCAGCCCTGGGAGCTGCAGGTGCTGTGTTTGTATGGGTGTTGGGCATCCAGACTCACGTCTTCATGCTTGTATAGCAACCAGGGTATTCAGAGAGCCATATCCCTAGCTCTGGTTTCTTTCTCTTAAAAAGGATCTCTCCTTTTGCATCTCAAAATGATGCTGAAGAGTCAGTGCTCCTCAGGTAGAATTGTACTTCAGACCCTTAGAGCAGCAAGTAATAGAAGCTGATGACAGCAGACATTCGTAAGGCAAGGGCTGATGGAAGCTACTATTCTCTCTCTCTCTCTCTCTCTCTCTCTCTCTCTCTCTCTCTCTCTCTCTCTCTCTCTCTCTCTCATGTTTTTCCCTGGCACTTGCTTAACATTAGGTTCATGTACTCAGGGGTTGTGTCTGCTTTGTTTCCTGATGGTTTACCGGTGCTTAGAACTGTGACTGTCATATAGATGTTCAAATTATTGATTACTGATTACTTGTCCCAGATTGCTTTGAGATTGCTGTGAGAAAACACTGAGCAAAAGTAACTGAGAAGAGGAAGGAGTTCATTACAGTTTATACTTATCCCTGGAGGAAGCCATGACAGGTGCTTGAGATAGAAAACTTGTAGGAGACACAGAGGTCTTTGTGCTCACAGAGGACTGGAGGAACCCGGAATGATAAGTATACAAGGTTGTCATCTGCCCAGAAGCTGGGCAAGGACTGATTTCTAACTTGGTGACATTTGTTCTTTCTGTGTAGCCTGAGGAGACACTGAACCCTCCCCCAGGTCCTTATCATAAGCTTGTACTTCTCAGTCAATCTATAGAGCCTGTCTTTCTGGGGAGGTGTTGTGTGTACTTTATACAGAGTTTTGTTGTAGTCACACTTGGTCTTTATTTAGCTTACTTTGCTCCTCAAGGAGGTTTATGTGTGCTTTATTGTGCACATGAATTGAGTTGATTATCAGCAGGAAAGTTTTTTGGCAAATTGTGCTGAGCTTAAGCCTAAAATAAACCATTCAGAGTCAGCCTCCTGAAGTTTGAACCAACACTGGGTACTAAGTTGGGTTGAACATAACTTCCTTCTTGTCTCCCTCAGATCTTCTCTGTGCAGGCATGTGAGTGTCACAGAGAACTCCACAGAACCTGAAGGCAACAACTGAAGCAGAGACACAGAAGAATGCTACTTACTGGCCTGTTTACCCTGGTTTCTCAGATATCTTTCTTATACATATGCCAGGGAGGGTACTGCCCACAGTGGGCTAGGCATTCCCACATCAATCAGGAATCAAGATATTACCCAAAGGATATGACCAAAAAAAATTACTCTGATGGAATCAATCTATTAAATGAGATTTCCTACTTCCAGGTGACTCTAATTTGTGTCAGTTTAAGAAAACGAACCATAATAAGATTGTTATTTCTTTACAGAACAATTCCCTACCAATACAAAGAAAGACGTAACCCTGCATTATCTAAATTTTCATCTTTGTATTTAAGTCTGATATCAAGCAGGTGCCCAACCCAAGTCAGTCAATGACAGGTGGTGATAGGACATTCTAGATTGAGAACTGCTATTTGCATGAAAGAAGAGTCTTTAGAGTTAGCAGACATCAGCAAATAAGTTTATAATTGGGCAGGTAGTTGTGATTGGGCTGGCAGCTGGAGGGAAGTGGTACTTAGAAATGTCTAAACACATTCATGTTTTTATGAATTGCAAACTCACTGAGAGTTTTATCCTTATAATATGAGACATTCTTATAAATTTGATATTTTTACAACCAATCCCTGTTTGGACATCTCCAAGAACAAAAGGAGGGACTGTCTTTGAAGAGTTGTTTAGTTCATTATGAAAAACACCTCAGGGAATCCTCACACATCTGCCTTAAATCTTGATGCTGTTGTCCTTTGTTCTACTTTTTGATACTAACTAGAACAAAATTCTGTTATACATGACAATCCTTCAAAAAACAAAGAATATTGTTGGATTGCTCTGGGTCCTTAGCTGTAGGTGTGTGGTGGTTTGAATAAGAATGGTCCCCATAGGATTGTATGATTGAATACTTAGTCCCCAGTTCCTGGAACTGTTTAAGAAGAATTAGGAGGTGTGGCCCTTTAGGAGTAGGCTTGGCCTTGTTACAGGAGGTGTATCTCTGGGGGTGGGTTTTGAGATATCAAAAGCCCATATCAGGCCCAGTGTTTCTCTCTGCCTATTACAGATGTGAGGCCTCAACAATGTTTCTAGCACCATGCCTGTCTTCCTGCTGCCAGGTTTCCACCATGATGATAATGAACTTACGTCTGAAACTATAAGCAAGTTGTGCTTATAATGTAAGACGTGCTTTTGTATACTCACTGTACTGCAGATCTAGTCTCTGTTAGTCTTCAAAAATAATATCAGAACCCTGGTTTGAATGAGATGTCTCCCATAAATCTTAAGAATTTGAATACTTGGTCTCCAGTTCGTGGTTCTTCCAGGAGGATTAGAAGGTGTGGATAGGCTGAAGGAAATATGTCACTGGAAGAGGGCCTTTGGGTTTCAAAGACCAGTTCAAGTTTGCTCTCTCTGCTTTCTGATTGCAGTTGGAGCGTGAGCTCTCAGCTTTTGCCCCTGCCATCATGCCTTTTCTTCACCATCTTGATCTTAAATCTTTGGAATGATAAGTCCAGTTAAGCACTTTCTTTTGGTTACTTGGTCATGGTGTTTTGTTACAGTAATAATAAGAACCTAAGACAATCAGTGAGATAGCTGTGAATGGGAAGTGGGCCCAGACTTTATTCTTTCTGATCTTGGTTCCTACCCAAAAAGAAACATCTAATAACGTTCTCTCAAGGTATCTTCTTTAAAAATATTTTTATTTGTCTTATTTTGTTTTTGAGATAGGGTCTTCCTAGGTAGTCTAGGCTGTCATTGAACTTCAGACCATCCCGCTTCATCCTCCTTAGTGCTGGGATTCTAGGTGTATGTCACAAAGCCAAGTTCAGGGTATCTTCCTTATCACCCTTTATAGATATAATTATAGGCTTATGCTTTTTTTAAAAAACCTATTTTAATAAGTGAACTTAAATGCATTAACCTCTGTTCTAGCTCACCACGAACCAAAGGTAGTGAAAAGGAAAGGTTAATAGGGCAAAGGAGGACGTAGACCTGTTTAGAAATAGTTCTTTGGGTTATATCCAATCTGCATTGCCAGGATATCAGCAGTTTGCATGCATCAGCGGCAGTAACTCTAGCCACTTGCAAATACCATTCATGAATCAGCAATGGCTCTTCAATTCAGAAGAAACTGAGAGGCTCTGCTAATTGGCCAGAGTCCACAGAAGTGGCAAGAAGCCACCAGAACAACACCAGAAACTCTTTGTCACATTTCTGTCTATGAAGTCATGACAAACAATGATCAGCAAAGAGTGGCAAGGCGAACCAATACCATAGAGTGTCATCCACTGTTGGGTTGTATTTATATCCTTTCTAAACATCATGTGTTCTCTCAAGTGTCTGATCTAGCAAAGCATCGCATACCCTTCTTCTAGGCAGCTTCCACAAAAAACACCATGCTGTCAGCAAAAACACATCTGCTTCAGCAAAAACACCTCATAAGACAGTTTTCAGAAAAACATCACATGACACAATTGAGTCTCCAAAGAAACTAAAAATTTCCAGCTCATACAATGGTCTTCATCAGTCACCAAGGAAAGTGGCCAAGGAAGAGATGTGTCAAGTGCTTACTCTGACCAAACAGTGAGGTCAAATTGGCAGCCTATGGCTTGTTGGCCACATAATAGCATGTAAATTGTCAGATTTTTTCAAAACTAAGTGTATTATTATTTTTAAAAGCTTTCATTTATAGCACTTAAAAACATGTGGCACAGGATAATTGCCATCTAAATAGACAGTTGAGGACCTTCTGTCTATTCAGGTGGAGATGTTCTGAGCACGGGGTGGTGTGAGCTATGGGCCATGTGATTCAGGCAATGACTGAGATGAAGGATGAACAGGAATTAGTCAGCTTAATGCTAGAGGAGTGAGAGTAGACCCTACATTTATTTCTTTGCATTTTTGGAGGCTATGCAGGATTGACATATGATTTGCTCAGAGGGTAGCCAAAGTGTGGAATAGGAACACCAGAATAGCAAGACAAAAGGCATCCTGTCAGGATGTATGTGGCTCTAACAATGGCTTTTTCTTTGTAGCAAACCATCTCCAAAACTCAGTAACCTCAGACAGAAGTTCTTTGTTAATGTACACGCGTCAATCAGTCATCTGTAGGATTCTGCCCACCTGGCACAGGCCTGTTTGATCACTGCTCATGTGTCAAACGTAGGACTAGTCTTGGATAGTCTTATTCACAGGCTGACAATTGGCTGGCTAACAGTTAGGTGTGGAAGTAATGTGCTTCTCATCAAACAGTGGGGCTAGTCTGAGCTTGTTCATATAATACTTTCAGAGAGAGGCAAAGAAGAGGAACACACATTAAAATCTGAAGTTGCCATAATATTTCTGTCATAGCAGGTTGGTCAGAGTGAACGGCATGGCCACTTGACATTTAAAGAACAGAGATATAGACTATCTTGTCATCAGGGATGCTGTTGTGGTCTTGTTTCAAAGATGAGGGTGCAGGAAGGTTTAGGTGATTGTCGCCCTTCTGGCAATCAGTTTTGTACAAGGACCATAGATAATTTTATTTTGACAAGGGTGTGGACAGATCAACAATCTATCTCATTTTAAAAGTTATTTTTATTTACATACTAGGATAAGGTCTCCTGAAAAGCCATGCCTTATTAAGTGGGATGAGATAAGTAGTGTCTCCTGGGACGCCCTATCCAAATCTCACTAGAAATTGCTGTTGGCCATTTCTAAATATGCTGAGCCTCTGCTGACTCAGCTATCAGACGTCTACACAAATCTCTGCTTCTTAGACCATGTACTCCTTTTCCTCACAGGGAGATCAAAAGGAGCATTGTCAATACCCTATAAAACCTAGATTCATGTGCACTACTGACTCTAGCCTTAGAAAGCCTGTCAGAAAAGATAATAGAATTAGGCCAGTCCAGCTGTCTCTCTCCCTCTCCCCTCTCCTGTCTTGCACATCTTCTTTAGTAGCCCAATCCAGAAACATCTTGCAGCTTCATTCTGTAGTGATTTTATTTGGGGAGAGGGGTGCCTTCACATTGTCTCCATTTTGAAAACTGGAATCTGCTTTCTCTCTGTACTGGCTGGTTTTATGTGTCAGTTGAGGAAATGACTCCCTGAGACCCAGCTGTAAGGTGTTTTCTCAACTAGTGATCAAGGGGGGAGGACCCAGTCCACTGTGGGTGGTGCCATCCCTGGGCTGGTGGTCCTGGGTTCTATAAGAGAGCAAGCTGAGCAAGCCAGGGGAAGTAAGCCAGTAAGTAACATCCCTCCATGGCCTCTGCATCAATCAGCTCCTGCTTCCTGACCTGTGTGAGTTCCAGTTCTGACTTCTTTTGATGATGAACAGCAATGTGGCAGTGTAAGCTGAATAAACCCTTTCCTTCCCAACTTGCTTCTTGATCGTGATGTTTGTGCAGGAAAAGAAACCCTGACTAAGACACTCTCCATCACCTAAGTTCCTTAAATACAGTGAGCAGCATTGGAGATGTTTTGTCCCCAAGTCCTCTCCTCTCAGTTCCCTGAGATAAAAGGTAACATAGCCTCAAGATGATTTTATTCCAATCTGCCTGTTCTGGCTAGTTTTGTGTGTCAACTTGATACAAACTGGAGTTATCACAGAGAAAGGAGCCTCCCTTGAGGAAATTCCTCCATGAGACCCAGCTGTAAGGCATTTTCTCAATTAGTGATCAAGGGTGGGAGGGCCCATTGTGGGTGGTGTTATCTCTGGGCTAGTAGTCCTGGGTTCTATAAGAAAGCAAGCTGAGCAAGCCAGGGGAAGCAAGACAGTAAGCAGCATCCCTCTATGGCCTCTGCATTAACTCCTGCCTCCAAGTTCCGGCCCTGTGTGAGTTCTTGTCCTAACTTCCTTTGGTGAGGAACAGCAATGCGCAAGTATAAGCAGAAAACCCTTTCCTCCCCAACTAGCTTCTTGGCCATGCAGGAATAGAAACCCTGACTAAGACACTGCCAAATGCCTATGTCTTAGTAGCCCTCCTCTTGGCCGAATCTTCAGTGTTTCAGTCTATAAGATTTAGCTTTCCTTCTTTATAGGAAGCAAGAAAAGAGTAAAAGAAGAAGGAAGAAAGGGAGAAAGGAAGAGAGGAGGAAAGGGAAAGATGATGAATAGATAGCTAGATGATAGATAGATAGACAGATAGACAGATTTATAGACAGACAGATTTATAGACAGACAGATTTATAGATAGATAAATACATTTATAGATAGATAGACAGATAGTCAGATAGACAGAAGGAGTCAGAGAACACCTTCAGCTGTTGGTCATTGTTTGGGATAGGATCTTTCAGGTTCATAGCTGTGTTTGCCAGGCTGACTGTCTTGTGAATTAGCAATTCTCTGTCTCTAATTCCCATCTGCCCAGAGTGGCATACTGTGGTGGTCTATATATGCTCAGCCCAGGGAATGGCACTATTAGAAGGTGTAGCTGTGTTTGAGTAGGTGTCCTCTTGTTTGAGTAGGTGTGTCACTGTGGGTGTGGGTTTTAAGACCCTCATCCTAGCTGCCTGGAAGTCAGTATTCTTCTAGCAGCCTTCAGCTGAAGATGTAGAACTCTCAGCTCCTCCTGCACCATGCCTGCCTGGATGCTGCCATGCTCCCACCTTGATGGTAATGGACTGATTCTTTGAACCTGTAAGCCAGCCCCAATTAAATGTTATCCTTGTAAGACTTGCCTTGATCATGGTGTCTGTCCACAGCAGTAAAACTCTTAACTAAGACACCTAGTTAGATCGCAGTGTCTACTGTGTCTGGCTTCACGTGGGCTCTGGAAATTTGAACTCAGTTTCAGCAAACACTTTATCAATAGAGTTATCTTTTCTGCCATATGTTGCTATTTTTGCAGAGCATCTTGAACTACCACCTAACTCTTTCTGAATACCTCTTACAGTGTTAGGTCAGCAGTATATAATGAACGCTCCCACCTAACTCTGATACTTCTCAAATCCCTTAAGTGAACCCCGCCCCCACTCCAAGCTGCTGTTTGCTTAGCTCTCCTTCTCACTCTTTCAAACTTCTGTGTGAAGCAATGGTGGGAGCCACACGGACTCACTGCATAGGTTGTTCTTAGCTGACCTTACCCTTTCTTACCACATAACGAAATGCTCCGAGCCCTGCATTCTGCTGGTTTCTTTGAGTTTCCTTTGTTTGTTCACTGCTAGCCACAACTGAACTCTAAATCTGGGAATGGTTTCCAAGTTTCTGGAAATAGAAACTAAATGGTTTCCCATCTTTCTGTCATTACAGTGCATCGATTTAGAAAAGAAATTCAACCTCAAAGCTTTAAGTCCTCCCTTTCACCCAGCTCCTGTCCCCCATATCCAATTAATAACTATTATACTCTCAAAATGTCTTTTATAGCCTACTTTCAGAACTATTTTTGCCATGGTCAAGACAAGAAGTTCATGCTTTGAAGCCTCTTAATTGAACTTTTAATTTGGACTAATATCCCTACAACTCTCTCTCCAGGAACTGGCTTGGGAGTGGGCGTGTCACTCAGTTGTGGACAATAACTTTTGATGAGGCGTTTACTGTGTGTCAGACTCTTAGAATTATTTCCTGATCCTAAGAGTCAGAATTGTCTCCCTAACACTGAGAATGTGTGGTATCTGCATATGACGGCACTGGGCATGACAGGAGTGGTGTGAGAGAGGTAGGGGTGAGGGCTCGGGGCATGAGAGCTGTGTGAGCTGTGGGTATGAGAGATGTAAATGCAGGGCCTCAGGAGGTGAGAGCTCTGTGCACTGTGGATGTGAAAGGTCTGAGAGCACTGGATGGGAGATATCTGGTTATGAAATGTTTGCTGAATCCACTCATTCTACATTTATTGAGTATTCATTGTAGTGTGTCATGTTATCCTCTGGATGTTCAAGAGGAAAATGAGTAAGAAGTAGGTTCTGCCATGAAAGCATTTGTATTCAGATAGAGAATGGCAGGAACAAATCTGTCTTCTCAGTAGATGCCTGCCTTTCTCATTAATGGAGCCTGTTTTATTCAGTGATATGTCCAGACTGGGTGGTCTATAATTTCTCAGGAGTAAACGCACATATAAAACTAAATTAGGGAAGAGGCGGCGCAGATCTTCCTGGTCGCTGCCACCGCGGAGAGCCCGTGGGCAGAACCCCGCGAGCGAACTTGAGCCTCGGGACCAAAGGTAAGACTAACGTATCTGCTGCAAGTGACTTGCCGGGTGGAATCGGGACAACAGAGGCAGAATCCCTCTAGGACCAGGCACGTCCTGTGTTTACCGGAAGTCCCACACCCGCGGATCCCGGCCCGCAGCAGCTCTCTGCTCCCAGAACCCGTGGGAGTGATCCCTTACCGAGTGGTCAGGTGGGCACTCCCGAGGCGGGAGACAGAAAAAATCAACGAACCCAGCACAAACTTGCCCACCTCATTGATGTTAGAAGACCCTGTAGAAAACGTTTGGGTTCCTGTGGGGGAGGACCCAGGAGCAGCAGGAGCCCTGCCTGAGACACTGCCGGAACCTGAAGGAAACAGACCGGGTAAACAGTTCTCTGCGCCCAAATCCCGTGGGAGGGAGAGCTAAACCTTCAGAGAGGCAGACACGCCTGCGAAACCAGAAGAGACTGCTCTCTGCACACATTACTGATTCCAGAGGAAAACACCGGAGGCCATCTGGAACCCTGGTGCACGGAGGCTCCCGGAAGAGGCGGGCGAGATCTTCCTGGTCGCTGCCACCGGAGGGAGAGCCCTGGGCAGAACCCCAGGAGCGAACTTGAGCCTCGGGACCAAAGGTAAGACTAACTTATCTGCTGCAAGTGACTTGCGGGTGGAATCGGGACAACAGAGGCAGAATCCCTCTGGACCAGGTACACGTCCCTGTGTTTACGAAGTCCCACACCCGGGATCCCGGCCCGCAGCAGCTCTCTGCTCCCAGAACCCGTGGGAGAGATACCTTACCGCCTGGTCAGGTGGGCACTCCTGAGGCTGCAGAGCAGAAGAGACCACCAACACTGCCCACCCCTGCCCACATCCCTGGCCCAAGAGGAAACTGTATAAGGCCTCTGGGCTCCCGTGGGAGAGGGCCCAGGTGAGGCAGGAGCCCTGCCTGAGACACCGCCGGAACCTGAAGGAAACAGACCGGATAAACAGTTCTCTGCACCCAAATCCCGTGGGAAGGAGAGCTAAACCTTCAGAGAGGCAGACACGCCTGCGAAACCAGAAGAGACTGCTCTCTACACACATTGCTGATTCCAGAGGAAAACACCGGAGGCCATCTGGAACCCTGGTGCACGGAGGCTCCCGGAAGGGCGGCGCAGATCTTCCTGGGTGCTGCCACCTCGAGAGCCCGTGGGCAGCACCTCGCGAGCGAACTTGAGCCTCGGGACCACAGGTAAGACCAACTTTTCTGCTGCAAGTGACCTGCCTGGTGAACTCAAGACACAGGCCCACAGGAACAGCTGAAGACCTGTAGAGGGGAAAAACTACACGCCCGAAAGCAGAACACTCTGTCCCCAATACTGGCAGAAAGAAAATAGTAAAACAGGTCTACAGCACTCCTGACACACAGGCTTATAGGACAGTCTACCCACTGTCAGAAATAGCAGAACAAAGTAACACTAGATATAATCTGATGGCGAGAGGCAAGCACAGGAACCCAAGCAACAGAAACCAAGACTACATGACATCATCGGAACCCAATTCTCCCACCAAAACAAACATGGAATATCCAAACACACCAGAAAAGCAAGATCTAGTTTCAAAATCATATTTGATCATGATGCTGGAGGACTTCAAGAAAGACGTGAAGAACTCCCTTAGAGAAACACAGGAAAACATTAATAAACAAGTAGAAGCCTACAGAGATGAATCGCAAAAATCCCTGAAAGAATTCCAGGAAAACACAATCAAACAGTTGAAGGAATTAAAAATGGAAATAGAAGCAATCAAGAAAGAACACATGGAAATAACCCTGGATATAGAAAACCAAAAGAAGAGACAAGGAGCTGTAGATACAAGCTTCACCAACAGAATACAAGAGATGGAAGAGAGAATCTCAGGAGCAGAAGATTCCATAGAAATCATTGACTCAACTGTCAAAGATAATGTAAAGCGGAAAAAGCTACTGGTCCAAAACATACAGGAAAGCCAGGACTCAATGAGAAGATCAAACCTAAGGATAATAGGTATAGAAGAGAGTGAAGACTCCCAGCTCAAAGGACCAGTAAATATCTTCAACAAAATCATAGAAGAAAACTTCCCTAACCTAAAAAAAGAGATACCCATAGGCATACAAGAAGCCTACAGAACTCCAAGTAGATTGGACCAGAAAAGAAACACCTCCCGTCACATAATAGTTAAAACACTAAACGCTCAAAATAAAGAAAGAATATTAAAAGCAGTAAGGGAAAAAGGTCAAGTAACATATAAAGGCAGACCTATCAGAATCACACCAGACTTCTCGCCAGAAACTATGAAGGCCAGAAGATCCTGGACTGATGTCATACAGACGCTAAGAGAACACAAATGCCAGCCCAGGCTACTGTATCCTGCAAAACTCTCAATTAACATAGATGGAGAAACCAAGATATTCCATGACAAAACCAAATTTACACAATATCTTTCTACAAATCCAGCACTACAAAGGATAATAAATGGTAAAGCCCAACATAAGGAGGCAAGCTATACCCAAGAAGAGGCAAGAAACTAATCGTCTTGGCAACAAAACAAAGAGAAGAAAAGCACACAAACACAACCTCACATCCAAATATGAATATAACAGGAAGCAATAATCACTATTCCTTAATATCTCTCAACATCAATGGCCTCAACTCCCAATAAAAAGACATAGATTAACAAACTGGATACATAGAACAGGACCCTGCATTCTGCTGCCTACAGGAAACACACCTCAGAGACAAAGACAGACACTACCTCAGAGTGAAAGGCTGGGAAACAACTTTCAAGCAAATGGTCAGAAGAAGCAAGCTGGAGTAGCCATTCTAATATCAAATAAAATCAATTTCAACTAAAAAGTCATCAAAAAAAAAAGATAAGGAAGGACACTTTATATTCATCAAAGGAAAAATCCACCAAGATGAACTCTCAATCCTAAATATCTATGCCCCAAATACAAGGGCACCTACATACGTAAAAAGAAACCTTACTAAAGCTCAAAACACATTGCACCTCACACAATAATAGTGGGAGATTTCAACACCCCACTCTCATCAATGGACAGATCATGGAAACAGAAATTAAACAGAGACGTAGACAGACTAAGAGAAGTCATGAGCCAAATGGACTTAACGGATATTTATAGAACGTTCTACCCTAAAGCAAAAGGATATACCTTCTTCTCAGCTCCTCATGGTACTTTCTCCAAAATTGACCATATAATTGGTCAAAAAACAGGCCTCAACAGATACAGAAAGATAGAAATAATCCCATGCGTGCTATCGGACCACCACGGCCTAAAGCTGGTCTTCAATAACAATAAGGGAAGAATGCCCACATATACGTGGAAACTGAACAATGCTCTACTCAATGATAACCTGGTCAAGGAAGAAATAAAGAAAGAAATTAAAAACTTTTTTAGAATTTAATGAAATGAAGGTACAACATACCCAAACTTATGGGACACAATGAAAGCTGTGCTAAGAGGAAAACTCATAGCGCTGAGTGCCTGCAGAAAGAAACAGGAAAGAGCATATGTCAGCAGCTTGACAGCACACCTAAAAAGCTCTAGAACAAAAAAGAAGCAAATACACCCAGGAGGAGTAGAAGGCAGGAAATAACCAAACTCAGAGCTGAAATCAACCAAGTAGAAACAAAAAGAATTATACAAAGAATCAACAAAAGCAGGGGCTGGTTCTTTGAGAAAATCAACAAGATAGATAAACCCTAGCCAGACTAACGAGAGGACACAGAGAGTGTGTCCAAATTAACAAATCAGAAATGAAAAGGGAGACATAACTACAGATTCAGAGGAAATTCAAAAAATCATCAGATCTTACTATAAAAGCCTATATTCAACAAAACTTGAAAATCTACAGGAAATGGACAATTTCTAGACAGATACCAGGTACCCCAAGTTAAATCAGGAACAGATAAACCAGTTAAACAACCCCATAACTCCTAAGGAAATAGAAGCAGTCATTAAAGGTCTCCCAACCAAAAAAGAGCCCAGGTCCAGACAGGTTTAGTGAATTCTATCAGACCTTCATAGGAGACCTCATACCAATATTATCCAAACTATTCCACAAAATTGAAACAGATGGAGCACTACCGAATTCCTTCTATGAAGCCACAATTACTCTTATACCTAAACCACACAAAGACCCAACAAAGAAAGAGAACTTCAGACCAATTTCCCTTATGAACATTGACGCAAAAATACTCAACAAAATTCTGGCAAACTGAATCCAAGAGCACATCAAAACAATCATCCACCATGATCAAGTAGGCTTCATCCCAGGCATGCAGGGATGGTTTAATATCTGACGGAAAACCATCAACGTGATCCATTATATAAACAAACTGAAAGAACAAAACCACATGATCATTTCATTAGATGCTGAGAAAGCATTTGACAAAATTCAACACCCCTTCATGATAAAAGTCCTGGAAAGAATAGGAATTCAAGGCCCATACCTAAACATAGTAAAAGCCATATACAGCAAACCAGTTGCTAACATTAAACTAAATGGAGAGAAACTTGAAGCAATCCCACTAAAATCAGGGACTAGACAAGGCTGCCCACTCTCTCCCTACTTATTCAATATAGTTCTTGAAGTTCTAGCCAGAGCAATCAGACAACAAAAGGAGATCAAGGGGATACAGATCGGAAAAGAAGAAGTCAAAATATCACTATTTGCAGATGATATGATAGTATATTTAAGTGATGCCAAAAGTTCCACCAGAGAACTACTAAAGCTGATAAACAACTTCAGCAAAGTGGCTGGGTATAAAATTAACTCAAATAAATCAGTAGCCTTCCTCTACACAAAAGAGAAACAAGCCGAGAAAGAAAATAGGGAAACGACACCCTTCATAATAGACCCAAATAATATAAAATACCTCGTGTGACTTTAACCAAGCAAGTAAAAGATCTGTACAATAAGAACTTCAAGACACTGAAGAAAGAAATTGAAGAAGACCTCAGAAGGTGGAAAAGATCTCCCATGCTCATGGATTGGCAGGATTAATATAGTAAAAATGGCCATTTTACCAAAAGCGATCTACAGATTCAATGCAATCCCCATCAAAATACCAATCCAATTCTTCAAAGAGTTAGACAGAACAATTTGCAAATTCATCTGAATAACAAAAACCCAGGATAGCTAAAACTATCCTCAACAATAAAAGGACTTCAGGGGAATCACTATCCCTGAACTCAAGCAGTATTACAGAGCAATAGTGATAAAAAACTGCATGGTATTGGTACAGAGACAGACAGATAGACCGGTGGAATAGAATGGAAGACCCAGAAATAAACCCACACACCTATGGTCACTTGATTTTTGACAAAGGAGCCAAAACCATCCAATGGAAAAAAGATAGCATTTTCAGCAAATGGTGCTGGTTCAACTGGAGGTCAACATGTGGAAGAATGCAGATCGATCCATGCTTATCACCCTGTACAAAGCTTAAGTCCAAGTGGATCAAGGACCTCCACATCAAACCAGACACACTCAAACTAATAGAAGAAAAACTAGGAAGCATCTGAACACATGGGCACTGGAAAAATTTCCCTGAACAAAACACCAATGGCTTATGCTCTAAGATCAAGAATCAACAAATGGGATCTCATAAAGCTGCAAAGCTTCTGTAAGGCAAAGGACACTGTGGTTAGGACAAACGGCAACCAACAGATTGGGAAAAGATCTTTACCAATCCTACAACAGATAGAGGCCTTATATCCAAAATATACAAAGAACTCAAAAGTTAGACCGCAGGGAGACAAATAACCCTATTAAAAAATGGGGTTCAGAGCTAAACAAAGAATTCACAGCTGAGGAATGCCGAATGGCTGAGAAACACCTAAAGAAATGTTCAACATCTTTAGTCATCAGGGAAATGCAAATCAAAACAACCCTGAGATTTCACCTCACACCAGTGAGAATGGCTAAGATCAAAAACTCAGGTGACAGCAAATGCTGGCGAGGATGTGGAGAAAGAGGAACACTCCTCCATTGTTGGTGGGATTGCAGACTGGTACAACCATTCTGGAAATCAGTCTGGAGGTTCCTCAGAAAATTGGACATTAAACTGCCTGAGGATCCAGCTATCCCTCTCTTGGGCATATACCCAAAAGATGCCCCAACATATAAAAAAGACACGTGCTCCACTATGTTCATCGCAGCCTTATTTATAATAGCCAGAAGCTGGAAAGAACCCAGATGCCCTTCAACAGAGGAATGGATACAGAAAATGTGGTATATCTACACAATGGAATATTACTCAGCTATCAAAAACAACGAGTTTATGAAATTTGTAGGCAAATGGTTGGAACTGGAAAATATCATCCTGAGTGAGCTAACCCAATCACAGAAAGACATACATGGTATGCACTCATTGATAAGTGGCTATTAGCCCAAATGCCTGAATCACCCTAGATGCCTAGAACAAATGAAACTCAAGACGGATGATCAAAATGTGAATGCTTCACTCCTTCTTTAAAAGGGGAACAAGAATACCCTTGGCAGGGAAGAGAGAGGCAAAGATTAAAACAGAGACTGAAGGAACATCCATTCAGAGCCTGCCCCACATGTGGCCCATATATATACAGCCACCCAATTAGACAAGATGGATGAAGCAAAGAAGTGCAGAAGTGTAGATCGCTCCTGAGAGACACAGCCAGAATACAGCAAATACAGAGGCGAATGTCAGCAGCAAACCTCTGAACTGAGAATAGGACCCCCGTTGAAGGAATCAGAGAAAGAACTGGAAGAGCTTGAAGCGGCTCGAGACCCTATATGTACAACAATGCCAAGCCACCAGAGCTTCCAGGGACTAAGCCACTACCTAAAGACGATACATGGACTGACCCTGGACTCTGACCTCATAGGTAGCAATGAATATCCTAGTAAGAGCACCAGTGGAAGGGGAAGCCCTGGGTCCTGCTAAGACTGAACCCCCAGTGAACTAGACTGTCAGGGGCAATGGGGGGAGGGTGGGGAGGGGAACACCCATAAGGAAGGGGGGGAGGGAAGGGGATGTTTGCCCGGAAACCGGGAAAGGGAATAACACTCGAAATGTATATAAGAAATATTCAAGTTAATAAAAAAAATAAATAAATAAATAAAATTAAAAAAAAACTAAATTAGACATCTATGGGATGTGAGAAAGGTTTTACTTTAAACCTGTATTTCCTGGGCTCCTGTTACATGAGACCATGATGATTGAAGCTATGGCAACCTTGAGATGGAGGGAAAGCACTGTTATTGAAGTGACTATAAGGATCCTCATCATTGGACTACTGACCCAGCATTATGATTGTCTGCTTGCAGATTTAACATTCTATAGAAGAACCAAAACACCCTTCTTCCTAAGTTAAGCCATGGTTTGTTTTTCTAACAAAAGCAAAGCAAGAGAGAAAACCAGGTGACTATCTATTGTGATCACAGAGTCGAGTTGGGAAGATGGTATATATTAGCGGTAAGTAACATATTTTCCCCCTTATAAGCACAGACAGGTGGAAGCAAACCCATCCGTGGATAGTTATAATTCACTTAATAAAGAGTAGAAATGTCCTCACAGCAAACTAGGTGGGCAAACAAGCAAGGAGGCCTCAGGGTTCTACAGTGTTTGCTCATGAACAATGTAAGCAGGGACATCTCTCACTCAGCAGCATCAAATGTGTCCTTCTCAAATGCCTCTCATCAGTCGGTATATGGTGTCAGTTTGTTCTGTTATTGGTGACATTAAATTGGGCTGTAAGTATCAAAAGGCATTGTTGAAGCTTCTTTCCTTCTAAGTTTACCATTTGCATTTGTTGTTTAAGTACTCTACAAGAAGACATTTTGTAATGTGATTTGTTTGTATGTGTATAGATGTTTTTGCCTTCATGCATGGCTATATACCACATGTGTGCAGACAGATATTTTAAGACTACAGCTACAGTGTACTCATATGTATATAAAATAAATAAATAAATCTTTAGAAAAAAGTTATGCTTATGTAAGTATAGTGTTAGTTATGAGTTCATATCAATGCCTCCATTTCTAAATGCAGCATGCCGTTCTTTGCCAGTGAGAAATCCAGTACTGTTTTCCTCCATGGGCTTACCCATCTAATCCTAGGATACATGACGATATGCCTAATCTTAGGGTAATAGATTCATAGTCCTGCCCCATGTGACTGTGGCAGATAACTAAGCTTATATATTTATGCATAGCTCTTGCTATGTTCACTATTAAGTGATGCCTTTACCATAGTGCTTTCCAGCGATGTTTGCAGATAGTTCCAGGCTAGAATGTACATGCATATTCTAGAATGTGCCAGGGCACATTCTTATTTTTCTTAAATCTCAAAGTCCTAGCAATGGGGCAGGCATGTAAGGTACTCCATCAGCAATTGTTAAGTGAATTGATAAGTGAACGAATGAAGCAGAGAGCAGACTTCCTTTGGATACCCAAGTCTCCTAAGTATTTTAACAGAGAGGTAGTTTTTGTCTGTGGTGGGCTAAGGAGATAAACATGGTCTACTCTGTCAGCTAGGGTCTGTAAGTCTGTCACCAGGCAGCCACATCTATTGTGTTATTTCTGCTTCCATCTATTTATGTGACAGCAGTGGTTTTCAACCTGTGGGGTGCGACCTCTTTAGGAGGGTCAAACAGTCCTTTCACAGGAGTCACCTAAGACCATTCAAAACCACAGATATTTACATTATGATTCACAACAGTAGCAAAGTTACAATTATGAAGTAGCGATGAAACTTATTTTATGGTTGAGGGGGTCATCACAACATGAGGAACTGTATGAAAGGGTTGAAGCACCAGGAAGGTTGAGAGCTATTGTCCTACAGAATTATCCTTTGACCCATCTTACCTGGAAAGTGTTCTAAACACCAAGTAAATGCTACCTATCTTATGAGTTAGACGTCAACTCAAGTACAATTTTCACTTTCCCAGGCCACTTGAAATCCCCTTCATGATTCAACATGATCTACAAGCTGAACTTTTATAGGTTTTACCAGAAGCTTCACCTTGAAGACCAATCTGCCCTACCAAAATACTGTAAATATAGACCTCAGCTCTGAAGTCAACATTCCTGGGACACATTTTCATTCCCCCCACCAACTCAAAGATAGTGTTAACTGTAAACTTCCCAGAAGGATAAAGATCCAAAGTGCTGTCACTTTTAAGCAGCCATTTTCAGTCTACAGAGCTCAGGCACACCGGTCCAACATAAATTCCCTCCAAGGGAATGGCTTGCTCCACGATGACCTTCACCTCATCCCTCTATCAAGAGAACTAATCCAGCCCTGGTCTAGTAACTAGGAAGATATGAAGTGCTTCAGAACATGTCCTCTCCTAGGCAAGGAGCAGGGCATCTTCCTGAAGGCAGGATCCATTTTACTGAGAGGTGTGCTTCTTTTGACTGAAGCTCAACAGAGTGGGGGCAGGGATAAAAATTCGCATCTGTCCATTCATCAAGGAGGAGTACGTCTCTGTGTGTTTACATAATATTCTTGCCTGAGAGAACTCTTTGCATCTTGTGAATCTAACTTTTACCAACTATAGTCTACAGTGTATGTGTATTGGAGAGGGAGTAGAGGCAGGGGGAGGGGGACCTCAGTCATGAGCATCACTCTCCCGTCTCTGTGAAAAAGCAGCTCAACTGTACCACAAATGATTATCAGCCCAACCTCACATCTTACCGAATTTTCCAGCTGGACGGACAACAAGCCTCATGAGGTTAAGCAACGTAACCCTAGGTTAGAGCAGTGAGTCAATCACTCAGCTATGCTGTAAAATACAGGCCTATTCCAGGTCCATGGCTTTTTTTCCAGGCAGCAGACCACATGGTCCCCCTTCTGCAAGAGAATCAGCTTGTCTGCAGAGAAAAGGAATTAAGCTATTAGCAAGTGGTTTCTGACTTGTGGGAGCACTAGCAACAATAGCTACTTCCCCATAAAGTTTTAAGAGAGCTGCTTGCTTTGGCACGGCTTCACTATATTACACATTCCTGCCACTTAATTTTCCTTGCAAAGATAAACAATGGCCTTCTGAAGCAGAGCAGAGGAGTCGTATAACCGCCAACCAGATGTCTGTGAAGTGGGGAGGAATATGGGGTTCGCTCTGTGTATATCTAGTTGGGCACGGAAATGGCTCCATCTTGCTCATGCAGCCAGCCATTTCCTGCCAAAAGTTTTTTTTGGCAAATGCAAAGCTAATGAACAGCACAACATCTATATTTTCATGGTTTCCTTTAAATGTAATGCATATCATTATCATGGTGATGATAAAGGCAGTTGTCTTGGTTAGGGTTTTACTGCTGTGAGCGGATATCGTGACCAAGGCAACTCTTATAAAGGGCAGCATTTAACTGGGGCTGGCTTACAGCTTCAGAGGTTGAGTCCATTATCATCAAGGCAAGAGCACGGCAGCATCGTGGCAGACATAGGGCTAGAGAAGCTGACAGTTCTCATTTTCATCCAAAGGAAGACAGGAGAAAACTGGCAGGTCTAGGCAGCTAGGATGAGGGTCTTAAAGCCCAGACTCACAGCGACACACCTACTTCAACAAGGAAACACCTCCAAATAGTGCCACTGCCTGGGCCAAACATATTCAAACAACCAGGGCGGTTAATATACACCTTCAGATATCTTATTGGACATTGACAGAACACCCTCATCACCTAGGAGCTGTGTGGGACGTGGGCCTAATATATGTTGTGCCATCTATTTTGGTCTTGGTTCATCTTTCTGCCAACACCTGTGTGTTTGGCATGTGTGTTGTAACTCATATGCTCTGACAGGAAGCTCATGAACTGTGAAGTAGATATTTTATGAATGCAAGCTTGCTGGAGGAGGCTTGGGAATATGATTTCCTGTCTCTTGATCCTTCTACTAAAAACTACTGTTGGAACAAACAAAACAAATAACAACAACCAAAAACCCAAAGATGCTGGACAGTGCAATGGTGTCCCTAGAGGAGCTGAGCAGATCATGTACTACTCATCCCTCTACCTGGAACACCATTCTTTATTTGACGCACTCTGACAACCCTTTCAACTTTATCCAGGTTCTTCTACCCAATCCTCCTTTCAACTTTGCATATTTTTGAACTGAACTGAACTGTTGCTTCTTCTTTGTACATGGGAGTAGGGACAGTCACTGGAACATGGACAATGTATCTAGGACCACATCCCTGAAGGAAATGGATGCTCCCTCCCCAGGCAACTGTCAGCTGCCATTACCTCCTCAGCTAGGACTGGGACTTCCCCCTATATTTTGAAATTTGCTGCGGCTTTGTTTTATGTAGGTCTGTACTTGTAGCCACAGACTCTGTGTGTTCATATTCGTCGGTCCTGGCATTCTGGAGTATGCCGTTTCACAATATTCCTAGTACCTTTGACTCTTACAGTCCTGTTGGCCTCTCTTCTGCAGTAATCCCCAAGCCTTAAGGGGAGGAGATGTAACACAGACTTCCCACTTAAATTGAGCACAACAATCTCTCACTTTCTGCAGTTTGACCAGGTGTGGGCCTCTGCATTAAGATATTTTTAAGGGGAAAAACATATCTAAAAAGAAATATAAAATTTAAAAATACCCTTCAAAAAACCAACATATGAATTATATGTGTGTGATATATCACATATATCACAATTATCTACTTATCTCTCTATCTTGATAAGAAAGGGACCTTAGAGAGAGGATTGTTAAGGAGTTAAAAGAAACCTGCATAAATGAAGTGAGATGACATTATTTGATGCTAAATTAAAAGGATCTGCAAACACAAGCTTGAGGAGGGACTAGAGCGAATATATTTATTGTATATCAAAGACATAGGGTATGTGGAAAGGGCGAAGAGCTGGACAGTCTACAAGGGTGAACATTGTTCTTTCCTTCTGTGTTAACATGGCTGAGGGTTTTGTCCTCCTAAGACTTTGTTGAGTTTCCTTACTCGTTATTATATTAATTGCTGAAATCATGAAGCTCTTTTCTGTACTTCCTAGTCATTGTGGAATATCTAATTATCTAGACATTATTCTGGAAAATCTGACATCCAATTAGATTCCCTCTTCAGACTACAGAGCAGCTATTAGCCTTCCTTCATTTTCAATGTCCAATCAGCTGCCAATGGATTCTATTAGTTCTCTTGTATTTTAAATGCCTTGTAATTAATTTTTCATTTCACACTTCCCTAACACTCAAATTTTCTGACAATGATTCCATTTTTGCTTACATTCTTTTTCCTGGTTTCCTGATTTCCTGTCTCTTGATCCTTCTACTGAAAACTACTGTTGGAACAAACAAAACAAATAACAACAACCAAAAGCCATCTTTATTAAATTGGTTCCATCTTTATTAAATTGGGTATTTCTTATTTACATTTCAAATGTTTTTATTTTCCTTTCTCAGTTTCCTGTCTGCAAGACCCCTAACATGTCCCCCTACCCTTCCTGTATAACCTCCCTTACTGCACCTTGACATTCCCTTGAACGGGGAGTCAAACATAGTTTGGATGAAGGGCTTCTCCTTCCACTGGTGTCCTTACTAGGCTATTCATTGCTACCTATGCAGTTGGAGCCCAGGGTCAGTCCATGTCTAGTCTTTGGGTAGTGGCTTAGTCCCTGGAAGCTCTGGTTGGTTGACATTGTTGTTCATATGGGGTCTCGAGCCCCTTCAAGCTCTTCCAGTCCTTTCTCTGATTCCTTCAACGGGGGTCCCATTCTCAGTTCAGTGGTTTGCTGCTGGCATTCACCTATGTATTTGCTGTATTCTGGCTGTGTCTCTCAGGAGAGAGAGATCTACATCTGGTTCCTGTCAGCCTGCACTTCTTTGCTTCATCCATCTTATCTAGTTTGGTGGCTGTATATGTATGGGCCACATGTAGGGCAGGCTCTGAATGGGCATTCCTTCAGTCTCTGTTCTAAACTTTGCCTCCCTTTCCCCTCCTAAGGGTATTCTTGTTCCCCTTTTAAAGAAGGAGTGAAGCATCTGCATTTTGGTCAGCCTTCTTGAGTTTCAGGTGTTCTGTGCATCTAGGGTAATTCAAGCATTTGGGCTAATAGCCACTTATCAATGAGTGCATACCATGTGTGTCTTTCTGTGATTTGGTTAGCTCACTCAGGATGATATTTTCCAGTTCCAACCATTTGCCTACGAATTTCATAAAGTCGTTGTTTTTGATAGCTGAGTAATATTCCATTGTGTAGATGTACCACATTTTCTGTATCCATTCCTTTGTTGAAGGGCATCTGGGTTCTTTCTAGCTCCTGACTATATAAAGAAGGCTGCTATGAACATAGTGGAGCATGTGTCTTTGTTGTATGTTGGAGCATCTTTTGGATATATGCCCAGGAGAGGTATAGCTGGATCCTCAGGTAGTACTATGTCCAACTTTCTGAGGAACCTGCAGACTGATTTCCAGAATGGTTGTACCAGTCTGCAATCCCACCAACAATGGAGGAGTGTTCCTCTTTCTCCACATCCTTGCCAGGATCTGCTGTCGCCAGAGTTTTTGGTCTTAGCCATTCTGACTGGTGTCAGGTGGAATCTCAGGATTGTTTTGATTTGCATTTTCATTATGACTAAAGATGTTGAACATTTCTTTAGGTGCTTCTAAGGCATTTGATATTCCTCAGCTGTGAATTCTTTGTTTAGCTTTGAACCCCAATTTTTCATAGGGTTATTTGTCTCCCTGCAGTCTAACTTCTTGAATTCTTTGTATATTTTGGATATAAGCCCTCTATCAGTTGTAGAATTGTTCAAGATCTTTTCCCAATCTGTTGGTTGCCGTTTTGTCCTAACAACAGTGTCTTTTGCCTTACAGAAGCTTTGCAGTTTTATGAGATCCTATTTGTCGATTCTTGATCCTAGAGCATAAGTTATTGGTGTTTTGTTCAGGAAATTTTCTCCAGTGCCCATGTGTGCGAGATTCTTCCCCACTTTTTCTTCTATTAGTTTGAGTGTATCTGGTTTGATGTGGAGGTCCTTGATCCACTTGGACTTAAGCTTTGTACAGGGTGATAAGAATGGATTTATCTACATTCTTCTACACGCTGACCTCCAGTTGAACCAGCACCATTTGCTGAAAATGCTATCTTTTTTCCATTGGATGGTTTTGGCTCCTTTGTCAAAAATCAAGTGACCATAGGTGTGTGGGTTCATTTCTGGGTCTTCAATTCTATTCCACTGGTCTATCTGCCTGTCTCTGTACCAATACCATACAGTTTTTATCACTATTGCTCTGTAATACTGTTTGAGTTCAGAGATAGTGATTCCCCTGGAAGTCCTTTTATGTAATGGGGATTTTTTTTTTCATGGCCACCATGCTGGGGATTGACAGAGAGTCCTGTACATGCTAGATAAGTACTCTACCATTGCACTACATTCCAACATGGTCTCCTCCTCCCTCTTTCAATAATGTTAATGTGTTTTAATGTCAGAATCTTTGTGTTACAATTGGTGTTGACAGGAAATGTTGAATCTTTCAATTTCTGTCTTTCAACAAATTTGAGAAATGTTTGGCCACTATTTTTCTTTTCTCCTCACTTGCTGGAACTGCCTGTATGTGGAACCAGCTTCCGTGATTGAACATTTTTCCTGTTCATTTTTCCCAACCCTTTTCACCCTGCTCATCCCCTCAAATGATTTTACTGATTTAGTCTAGTTTACTTCCTTCCATAATCTTCATACGATAACTAAGATCTTCTAATAATTTGACACTTGGCTTTTTTTTCCATTTCTAGAATTTCTGTTTGGTTCTTTCTATTGTTTAAATATTCCTACTGAGGTTTCTTCTGATGCCACCCTTCAAGAACATAGTTTGCTTTACTTTATCAGGCACACTCAAAAGTAGCTGCTTTGAGATCCTTCTCTGTTAGTTGTAGCATGGGGATCATCCCAGAGTCAGACGGGGTTGGGGCGGGGCTTTCTCTTCTCTTGAGAATGTGCCTCATCTTCTTGATTCTTCATACACCCAGTTGTTAGGAATTGTGTCTTGCCTTGTACCAATGTGGTACCTGTTAACTTCTTTGCTTTAGCAAGCAATTTGCCTGGATGGGCTTGAAGTGGGAGCTTTGCTTCTCTAGGTAGCAGCCATGGACTTAATTCAGATCGTTTGCTCAGCTGGGTTGTTTTGTTCTCTTTCCCGCCCACAATTCAGAAATCAGTCTGAGAAGTGAATGGGTGTGATTCAGAGATCTCTGTGACTCAGAGATCCGTCCTTCATCCCTTCCTCTGCAGGGTTACTCTGCTTTAGTAGTAGTTTCCCAGCTTCCCTTCTCTGAATTTGGTAACCGGAGAGCCTGTGAAATTTTTCCACTAGTGCCCTTTCTCCTGGGTTGCTAAATGCCTACTCGAACTGTGCTGCAGAAATGGGGACCTTTTCACTCGAGCACTGCCCTCATCCGGTATCCAGTCTCCATGCCCCAGGGAGGGTAGTGACTGTTGACTTGTATTCTTATCACTGCTTCTGGGTGGAGCAGGAGTACAGCTAAAAAGATATCCTACAGGAGGAATTTATTTCATCACTACCAGAAATTCAGCTTCTGTTTGGCTTGTAGTATTGCTTGTAACACTAAAATATTGGAAACAACTTGACGGTATCTCATGAAGAATATTGCTAAAAATACTGTGGTATATCACCTGGGAATCCTATGTAGCCAGCCAAGGAAAGTAAAGTCAGTCTAGCTACTAAACGGTATAGGTCTCCAGGACCTACTTTAAACTTAATGCAACTTTCAGAACTCCATGTCCAGCTGGGAGAAATACTGTAACGAGCTGCCTTGGTCCTCCCTTCAAGGCTATCATAGTCATTTCTCTAGCTTCCTGAAGTAATTGGCTCCCTAAGGATTGACTCAAAGTTCCTTTTAAGGAATTGGCTTCTGCTGAAGGTAGCCATCTTTTCTAGAGGATGACTCCTGCTCCAGCCAATGACTAGTTAGTGAGTACAATGGCTGGCCCTCTTGCTTCAGTTTGAATCAACTCTGGAGACCTATTGTAGCCTTCTTACCCATGAAGGAACTGAAACATTGGCTGATTTGTGTCATCTTCAACTTTCTGCCCAACTTGCATTCTCTCTCTCTCTCTCTCTCTCTCTCTCTCTCTCTCTCTCTCTCTCTCTCTCTCTCTCTCTCTCTCTCTCTCCAGGTCTTATTCTAGAAATATCTTCCCTCTTCCCCATTAAGTCTGAACATATCTCTCTATCTCAGAGTCTACTTTCTATGTAATATGACCAAAGGCAGCACAATACTTCTCAGGTTAACAAGTAGGCAGGCAACTCATAAACAGACAAAAAACAAATATATGAATATGTTGGATGATTTCATCATGCAGGTGTAGACAGGTACAAGATAGAGGGAGGCCTGTCATTGGATGAGAAGGAAGGATGGGCGGGAGAAGAGTTTTAGAGAGGGGAGGAGATGAGAGGAGGAGAAGGGGAGAGAACATGGAGGCTGATGTTAAGATTCCTCTCTGCACATCTACAGGTTGTTATGAATATTCTTAAGGGATGATGTGTACAGGGCTTGGTATGTTTAGGTGGGCAATTATATCTTATTATTTGGATCAGAGATTATTGTGTGTTCTTTCACGTGATGATTTAAGTTTAAGATTATGTGGCAGCCAAAGACACTAAGCTCCCACGGAATTGGGATATCTATTTCTGGCATGGTGGCAACCTGCCTTGGGAGCTAGATGGGTAGAGAGATTGCTGCCAGGTTCAGAGAGAAGCTTTTGGCAGTGTGATATGAGATAGAGCAAAGCAGGTGAGAGTCTTTGCTGATGAGATGAAGATACCTATCAGATATCTTGGGGCACTGTGGTGCCGGATCTAGTGCAGGGTAAGAGACAGCATTTTATTTTTTATAATTTTATAGTAACATGAAAATATATGAAAAATTGTTTGTTTTATGGATTCAGAGGTTTTAGTTCATAATCATCTGGCTACAGTGCTTTTTCCCTATGGTGAGGCAGAAACATCACAGCAGAAAGTCATGATGGAAGACCGTGGCTATTCACTTCTCCAGCAAGCAGAAAGAGAAAGAAAAGAAGGTCTGGGAACAATGTCTAGTCCTCAAGTACATGCTTCCAAGGATCCACCGATCCGCTAATGATGTCAGAGCCTCCATGATTTAATCATGTCCCTAAAGCTCCACACTGCATTGGGAGGTCAACCCTCAAGACATGAACTTTGGGAGCACATTTCAAATTTGAACTGCAACAATGGGGGAGGTTATCCAAGAGACATGCTTATTTGTATAAACTGTTAAAACTTATCACAACTCAAATGTATTTGTTTTTGTGGAACCAAAAGCAAATTAAACACAATTAAATGTTACGTCCAAGTGCAATTCCTAAGCTACCGTTTTATTCCAAATTTCTAAAAGCTGGGGCTCAGAGGTCACATTTCCAACCGCGTATCACATCCCTCCACGTGACTGGACCTCAGACTTTTCTCACAGAAGCATCCCCAACACAACATCTATTCTCTCAAGATTTTCCTCTGTATTTGGTATCTCACTGAACAAGAGCATCATCCCTCAGCTGGGAATTAAAGACAGGAAATGTTTGAAGAGTCATTTTCCACCTTCCTGTCTTCCCTACAGTGTGGCTCTACTTCCAACCCTCGTTAAAACCCTATTGATTTTTACCACCTTATTTCTCAGGCTCCTTCCGATTCATCTCGTCCTTTGCTTCTCTCCCCAGTACCCACCCTAGCTTCTCTTTCACCTAGCCAATCACTCTTTCCAAAACATTGAGTTCTTCAAACTACGACTTCTCCACAGAGATTTTTGGGAGATTCTAAAGTTCCTGGCATGGCATGTAAGATGAGACAAATCTGGCGTTATTTATTCCAGCCACATTGTTCCTCTGGTTCGTATTTTATTTACTCTTCTATATATCACACTGACTCGCACCTCTTGACTGTTCTTTTAACTCTGGAATCTCCCTGCATTTGTATTTTCCCTGAATTAATACTCTACCCTATTTGGATTTAGCTGGATTGCTTCCAGTTGACTTTTAGGATCATCTAAGTGTCTCCTCTTCCCCGACCATGTTAGGTCCCTTCTGTGCAACCAAGTCAGCATGTGTAGTAGTAGTCATCCCACTACACTACTCATGACACCGCACAGCCATTGTCATTTGAATGTGAGCTCCACCTTGAATTCTTTGTTGCCCTATTCTCTTACCAACCCTTTTATTCTTGGCATCTATTATATAGGTTTGCCTGGGTACATAAAATAAGACACCCAGCTGTCTTAGGGTTTACTGCTGTGAGCAAGCATCCTGACCAAAGCAACTCTAATAAGGACAATATTTAATTGGGGCTTACAGGTTCAGAGGTTCAGTCCATAATCATCAAAGCAGGAGCATGGCAGCATCCAAGCAGGCATGGTGCAGGAGGAGCTGAGAGTTGTACGTCTTCATCTGAAGTTTGCTAATGGAAGACTGACTTCCAGGCAGTTAGGATGAGAGACAGTCTTAAGCCCACACCCACAGTGACACACCTACTCCAACAAGGGCACATCTCCTAATAGTGCCACTCCCTGGGCCAAGCATACATAAACCATCACACCAGCCAAATAACAATTTTAGATAAAGGATAAATACTCATTTTTATTACATGTATACTAAAGTATTACACAGAGACATTGTTGTTCAAGCAAACTCTTTGTTGTTTATTTGATATCCAAACTTAACTGGCTTTTTTTTTTTTAAAGGAAAACACTTTGCAGTCCAGATCCTTTATATCCTTTGTATACATTAGGCCATGAATTCGTATGGAATGGGCTCCAGCAGCTCAGGCTCCTTCCCGTTAGTCCTCACAAAGTGGGCTTCTCTGGGTGGTGCAGGCTGGCGCTTCAGCTGAACCCAGGTGCCCTTCTCTTTGGCTTCCTTTTTCTTCTGATCGTTCTCCTTCACCCGCTTCAGGAAGCTGTCTCTGCTCTTCGAGTGCTTGATGTGCTCAATCCACACATTGATCCTCTTGGCCAGAATCTTGCCTTTAACTTGCTTGTTTACCATGACGCCCACAGCATGCTGGGTGACATTGTAGACTCTTCTGGTTTTGACATGATAACACTTATGGGGCATTCCTTTTTGAAGAGTGCCCATTCCCTTGATGTCTACAATATCACCCTTCTTGTAGATTCACATGTATGTGGCCAAAAGAACGACTTCATGTTTCCTAAAAGGTCTAGAGAATATATACCAAGTACCTCTCCTCTTTCCTTTTGTGTTCGTCATTTTGGCAAGTTACTGGAAGATGGCTGCCCTGGCGAAATGGTTAACTGGCTTTCTTATGGTTTGTCTTACAGGTCTTTTAGCATCAACTCCAGACAAGAGCAACTGCCCAGGCTTCCTCTTCTTTCTCCAGCTTTGCTCAGGTACTTGGTATCATGGCCCCCTCATCTCCAGAGACCTCAGAGTGTGTCTTCAAGTTCTATGAATTTTCAAAAACTTTACATAACCACTGTGGCATTAGCAAATCTAACAAAATTAATACCAATTCCTTAATGCATTTAATAATTAGTCCAAGTCCAGATATAAAAGGTGACATATAACATGAGGTCAAAGAAAGGTAGTTAGTACACAAGGAAAGACTTTAAAAAATCAGTAAAATCTCCTAGAGTTTTACTCATATTAAGGCTGTTCTTAGGGTTCTTGTGGGTGAATTATCCGGGGTCTGTGAATGGCCTTGGGCATCAGGGAGCTGATTTGTATGAGTTGGGTGTCTCCTTACTACACTCCTTAAGAACACAAAGGAAGGAAGCATCTTTGGTTCCCATCCAAATCCAGAAAAACATAGCAAAGCCGCCAACGTGGACAGGAAGGGACAGGAAGATCCATAGCATGCACAGAGAACGTTGAGCTGGACTTTTGTCCAGTTAATTCCGTGACTCGGATGATCCCCTGGCAGGATTGAGCAACTAGTACCCTTCTCCCTGACATAAATCTCCATCGCTTTCCCAGGAGGGATGTCTCCACTGCCAAATGCTGGTCTTCATAATGAAAGTCTTAGTGATTTATTTATCCTTCTAAGATTCTCCAAACATGAGAAACTTAATTGGACTCGTCTAAACACTGTCAGTCACCCATATACCTCCTCACTTTATGCTCAGAACATAGTGGGAATTAAAGACACAGTAAAGACGTCAAAACTCTAGTCTCTGGTAGAGACATGAGGAAAGACAGAGGAAAGTGATCATAGTTGTGTCGAATTGTATATTGGTTTTAGGGCAGGACACAGAGAGTACAAAAGAAAAACTTTATAACTTTGATCATTTAGACACTTACATTCTACTTGAGCCTCCTAGGGCCATCCGGACACTAGACTAGACAATTAGAGTCTCAGAACAACTTAAGTATTTGGTGACAGTAAATTCTGAATCACTAATGACCATTCTGTATTTGCAAATTGTTTTATCTCACATATCAAATTAGCAGGAACTGCCACGGCTTGACTGTAAAGGGCACAGAATATTTCTTTTTACTTGAAAGCCTAGACCACACCAGAATGTGTTTCTTGTTTACTTTCTATGAATTATGAATTTCTCAGTACCTATATGTGATGGTTAATCGACTCTGTCAGCTGGATTTGATTTCGAGTTACGTAAGAGATATACCCACTGCATGTTTGTAAGACTGATTTTTAGAGAGGCTTAATCAAGGAGGAAAGACAAATGCTGTGGATAGATGACCCCATCCCATGGGTTAAAGTTCCAAACTGAATATAAAGGGAAACGAAGGAAGTCAGCTGAGTACCAGCATTCCGCACTCTTTCTTAATCCATTGAGCCATCAAGATGTGGTCTGCCTCTTCCCATCAGCATGAGGATGCCATGGTGAACAGCGTTCTCTTAAACTGTGAACTGAAATAAATTCCTCCTCCTTCTTGGTATTTCTCATTAGGTATTTCATCACAATGATAAGAACAATAGCTAACACAGGAAACTGGTGTCGCGTAGGGGGTTTGTTGCTGTGATAAGCCCGACCATGTGACTCACAGGCTTTTGGACATGGTTTGTAGGAGGAATGTGGAAGAATTTGTAAATACAGGCTAGAGAAACCCTGGAATGCTGTACTCAACAGTCAGGTTACCATTTTGGTGAGAGGGTGGAAAACCAGAATACAGACAGAAAGGTGGACACAAACTCCAGGCTCTTCAAGCTTTAGAAGAATGAAAGAAATGTCTTAGTAGTGGGTCTATGTATCATTCATGTTTCATTCCAGGAAAGTTTCAAAAGTAATGGTTAAGCTGCTATGTGGGGGAAATTACATGACATCCCAACATGCAGATTGTGGTACATGAGTATTGCTCGCTGAATTTATTGAGGTTTATAATGTGAATCCAAAGCAGGAAGATCTGGAAACGGCACGTGGGTTTGCAAGAAAAGGAACACAAAAGCAGTGAACACTGCTCAGAGCAGATAGAGAGGGTGCTGACAGTGTGGTTACATCATTTAAAAAATTGGATATTAGGATTGGGAGCTGGAGAGATGAGATGGCTCAGAATTTAAGAACACTTGATTCTCTTCCAGAAAACAAATTTGGTTTTCAGTACCCATGTTAGGCAGCTCACGGTCACCTGTAATTCCAGCTCCAGGGAATCCAGTGACCTCCTGTGGCCCCTGAGGTTACCCCACTCCATACAGATACACACAGGAGCATGTACTAGGGCAAGAAGAAAGGTTCTTTGAGGGCAAGACTGCTTGTCCTAGGCCCTGGCTTGTAAAAATGCAAATTTATTTGAAAAGAGAGAGTCTGAACAGAGAATGTTACCACAGGAGTTTTCTTCTTCAAAATGACCATCTAAGAAAATATTGTCCCAGGCTGACAGCAAACACACCCCCTATGTCACCGTAGTTGCGGTCCAAAGAGGCTAGAGTAGACTGTATCAGACAGCAGACATAGTTCGAATTAGCTTGTTTTTCCCCACCACAGGCATTCAACATTCAAAAGTTGTTAGGTCCTGGAGACATGTACTCAGGTTCCAGAATGTGTACTAGGGATGGGTTCCCTGTATGAGCTCTTGAGCAGGCTGTGGATGAAGCCATGGCAGTAAAGCCCACGTTTCGATAGAGACTCTGAGATACTGGAGATGGCAGAAAGGTGTGTTCATCAAGGAAAGCTTGATGGGCACTAACTTAAGTAAACACAGGAAAGAAGCCACATACATCATGGGCCATTGGACTGAATGAGAGGAACCACCTAAGATATTGGAACACAGGATATCATCAGGAGCCTCAGATGCTGGACATCGTGGGCCTGCAAGGTTTGGTGTTTATTCTATTGTGTATTCTATTGTATTTTGGTATTACCTTTCCCTGCTATGTATCTCTGCTCTTATTTGAAATGGTACTATTTACTCTGTACAGTTATGTTAATATATTAGACTATATAACTTTTGAATTTTGTTTTATGAGGGCTAACAATTAAGGGATGGCATTGGATTTTAAGAGACTTTGGATTTGGGCTTTTGAACAATGTTACAACTGTTACACATTTTGGAGACTCTTAAGATAAACATTTTTTATTATGAGATGGCCATGAAAGACAAGGTAGAATATTCTTTTTTTTTCCTTTTTATTTGATTCTTCTGTCTATACAATAGACCCTGACCCTAACATCCTCTACCTCCCCTCCCTCCCCTCCATCCACTCTTCCCATTCCCCTACCTTCCACTTCACCTCTCCCCCAAATCCACTGCTCCTCTGTTTCCCTTCAGAAAAGAGCAGACATCCCAGGGATATCAACAGAACACAACATACCAAGATGCAATTAGACTAGGCACAACCCCTCATATTAAGGCTGAGTAAAGCAACCCAGAAGAAGAAAAGTGGTCCCAAGAGCAGGCAAAAGAGGCAGAAATATGAGAAGTCCCACAAGACTCCCAAGCTAAATGACAACAACGTATGTGCAGAGCCATGCAGGCTTAGTGATTGTCCATTCTGTCTCATGGGCCCCTATGATCCCTGCTTAGTTGATTTTGTGGGCCATGTTCTCTAGTGTCTTCAACCTCTCTAGCTCCTACAATCCTTCTTCCTTCTCTTCCAAAGCATTCCCCCTGAGCTCCATTCAATATTTAGCTATAAGTTCTGCATCTGTTCCCTTCTTGCTGGAGGAGAAAGCCTCTCTGATGACAATTGGGCTAGACACCAGTGTATGAGTATAGCAGAATATCGTTAGGAATCATTTCATTGGTTTGCTTGGTTGTTTGTTTGAGTGGTTTTGCCTGTCCTGTTTGGTTCTACCCTAGGTCTTCGGGCCATCTAGTCTCTAGTTCCTGGCATGGGTCTCAAATTAAACCAGTCCATGGTTGGCTGTTCCCACAAACTCTGAGCCACCATTGCCCCAAGTACATCTTGCAGGCAGGACAGGTTGTGAATTGAAAGTTTTGTGGTTGGGTTGGTGTCTCAGTCTGACCACTGAGAGCCTTGCCCAGCTACAAAAGATGGCCAGTTCTGACTCTCTACCTTCAACTACTAGGAATCCTCACTAAGGTTATCCTCATAGATTCCAGAAAGTTTCCACTGCACCAGCACATGCACACCCACACACACATGTGCCCCCAATTCCAGCTATCTCTTCCTATCCTCTTTCCTTCTACTCCTCTCTACCTAATCCCTCACGCTCTTGTCTCTACCCACCCCAAGCCCACCCTCAAAATCTAGGAAGACCCATGAATTCCTCCTAGTTTTCTCCTTGTTATTTAGCCTCTCTGGGTCTGAGAATTGTAGAATGATTGACTTACAGCTAATAGCCACTTATAAGTGAGTATATATCTTGTTTTTTTTTTTTCTCTA